>NC_034015.1:4557503-4558594 GCF_000346465.2 Prunus persica
GATTTTCCATAAAGATTTAGGCCCAATCATATGACAATTGGTTAGTGAAATCCAATCTCTAGAACTATACAATACACCAACTACTCCATTTCATAACGAACTTCGTACGAACCTGAATTATCTAATTTCATAGACGAATCGATATCGGATTGAGTCCAAAACTTGGGGAACACCATGATATGGTGGGAGGAGTCATTTGGTGGGTTTTGAGTGAAATCCAATGGCTAAACTTATGTAATACACCAACCACTCCATTTCTTAACGAAATTCGTGCGAACCTGAATTTTCCAATTTCATGGCCCAATTGATATCGGATTGGGTCCAAAACTTGGGGAACATCATAATATGGTGGGATGAGTCATTTGGTGTGTTTTACGTCAAAACTCCAATTGCCAAAACTATACAATACACCAACCACTCCATTTGAGAACGAACTTTGAACGAACCATAATTTTCCCATTTCATGGCCCAATCGATATCGGATTGAGTCCAAAACTTGGGGAACATCATAATGTTGTGGGAGGAGTCATTTGGTGAGTTTTAAGTGAAATCCAATTGCCAAAACTATGCAATACACTAACCACTCCATTGCATAACGAACTTCGTACGCACCTGAATTGTCCAATTTCATGAACCAAACGATATAGGATTGAGCCCAAAACATGGGGAACACCATAATATTGTGGGGGGAGTCATTTGGTGAGTATTGAATGAAATCCAATGGCTAAAACTATACAATACACCAACCACTCCATTTCATAATGAACTTCGTATGAACCTGAATTATCTGATTTCATGGAACAATCAATATCGAATTGAGTCCAAAACATGGGGAACATCATAATATTGTGGGAGGAGTCTTTTGGTGGGTTTTGAGTGAAACCCAATCTCTAGAACTATACAAAACTCCAACCGCTGCATTTCAGACGAGATTTATACGAACCTGAATTGTCCAATTTCATAGACCAATCGATATCGGATTGAGTCCAAACCCTTGGGGAACATCATAATATGGTGGGAGGAGTCATGTGGTGGATTTTGAGTGAAATCCATCTCTAGACTAAGCATACACCAACCACTCCATTTCAAAA
>NC_034015.1:4558694-4564514 GCF_000346465.2 Prunus persica
ACTTCGTACGAACTTGAATTGTCTGATATCATGGTCCAATCGAAATCGGATTGAGTCCAAAACTTGGGGAGCATCATAATATGGTGGGAGTAGTCATTTGGTGAATTTTAAGTAAAATCCAATGACTAAAACTATGCAATACAACAGCCAATCCAGTAGAGAACGAACTTCAAAGAAACATGAATGGCCCGATTTCATGGACCAATCGATATTGGATTGAGTCCAAAACTTAGGGAACATCACAATATTGTGGGAGGAGTCATTTAGTGGGTTTTGAGTGAAATCCAATGTCTAGAACTATACAATACTCCAACCAATCCATTTCAGAACGAACTTAGTACAAACCTAAATTGTCCAATTTCATGGACCAATGGATATCGGATTGAGTCCAAAACTTGGGGAACGTCATAATGTTGAGGGATGAGTCATTTGGTGGGTTTTGAGTGAAATCCAATCTCTAGAACTATACAATACACCAACGACTCCATTTCAGAACGAACTTCGTATGAACCTGTATTGTCCAATTGCATGGATCAATAAACATCGGATTGAGTCCAAAACTTGGGGTACACCAACATATCGTGGGAGGAGTCATTTGGTGGGTTTTGAGTGAAATCCAATCCCTAGGACTATGCAATACTCCAACCACTCCATTTCATAATGAACTTCGTACGAACCTGAATTGTCCAATTTCATGGACCACTCGATATCGAATTGAGTTCAAAACTTGGGGAACATTATAAAATGATGGGAGGAGTCATTTGGTGAGTTTTGAGTGAAATCCAAAGGCTAAAACTATGCAATTCACCAACCACTCCATTTCATAACGAACTTCGTACGAACCATAATTGTCCAATTTCATTGACCAGTCGATATCAAATTGAGTCCAAAACTTGGGGAACAACATAATATAGTGGGAGGAGTCATTTTGTGGGTTTTGAGTGAAGGCCAATTTCTAGAACTATACAGTAAACCAACCTCTCCAATTCAAAACGAACTTCATACGAACTTGAATTGTCCAATTCCATGGACCAATCGAAATCGGATTGAGTCCAAAAATTAGGGAACATCACAATATAATCGGATTGGCTGAAATATAATCTCTAGAACTGTGCAATACACCAATGACTCTATTTCATAACGAACTTCATACGAACTTGAATTGTCCAATTTAATGGACAAATCGATCTAGGATTGAGTCCGAAACTTGGGGAACATCATAATGTTGTAGAAAGAATCATTTAGTGAGTTTTAAGTCAAATCCAATTGCCAAAACTATGCAATAAACCAACTGCTCCATTAGAGAACGAACTTCGTATGAACATGAATAGTCCAATCGAAATCGGATCGGGTCCAAAACTAGGGGAACGTCAAAAAATGCTGGGAGGAGTCATTTGGTGAGTTTTGAGCGAAATCCAATGGCTAAAACTATGCAATATACCAACCACTCCATTTCAAAACAAACTTCGTACGAACCTGCATTGTCCGATTTCATGGACCAATCGATATCGGATTGAGTCCAAAACTTGGGGAAAAGCATAATACGGTGGGAGGAGTCGTTTGGGGGTTTTGTGTGAAATCCAATCTCTAGAAATGTCCAAAACACCAACAACTCCATTTCATAACGAACTTCGTACGAACCTGAATTGTCCAATATCAGGGACCAATCGATATCGGATTGTGTCCAAAACCTGGCAACCATCATAATATAGTGGGAGGAGTCATTTGGTGGGTTTTGAGTGAAATGCAACCTCTAGAACTATGCGATACACAAACTACTCCATTAGAGAACTAACTTTGTACGAACATGAATAGTCCAATTTCTTGGACCAATGGATATCGGATTGAGTCCAAAACTTGGGGAACATCATTCTGTTGGGGGAGGAGTCGTTTGGTTGGTTTTAAGTGAAATTCAATCTCTAAAACTATGCAATACCCCAACTACTCCATTTCAGAACTAACTTAGTTCGAGCCTGAATTGTCCAATTTCATGGACCAATGGATATCGGATTGAGTCCAAAACTTGGGGAACATCATAATGTTGAGGGAGGAGTCATTTGGTGGGTTTTAAGTGAAATCCAATCTCTAGAGCTATGCAATACATCAACTACTCCATTTTAGAACGAACATCGTACAAACCTGAATTGTCCAATTTCAAGAAATAGTCGATATCGGATTGAGTCCAAAAGTTGGGGAACGTCATAATGTTGTGGGAGGAGTCGTTTTGCGAGTTTGGAGTGAAATCCAATGGCTAAAACCATGCAATACACAAACACTCCCTCTCTGAACGAACTTCGTACAAACCGAAATTGTCCAATTTCATGGACCAATTAATATCGGATTGAGTCCAAAACTTGGGGAACATCATAATGTTGTAGGAGGAGTCATTTGGTGAGTTTTGAGTGACGTCCAAATGCCAAAACTAGGAAAACACCAACCACTCCATTAGAGAACGACCTTCGTCCTAACATGAATAGTATAATTTCATGGACCAATTGATTTCGGATTGGGCCCAAAACTTGGGGAAGATCGTAATATGATGGGAGGAGTCATATGGTGAGTTTTGAGCAAAATCCAAAGGTTAAAACTACGTAATACACCAACCACTCCATCTCAGAACAAACTTCGTACGAACCTGAATTGTCCAATTTCATGGACCAATCGATATCGAATTGAGTCCAAAACTTGGGGAACATCATAATATTGGGGGAGGAGTCACTCGGTGGGTTTTGAGAGAAATCCAATCTCTAGAACTATAAAATACACCAACCACTCCATTTTATAACGAACTTCGTACGAACATGAATTGTCCACTCTATTTCGTAACGAACTTCGTACGAACCTGAATTGTCTAATATCAGGGACCAATCGATACCGGATTGAGTTCAAAACTTGGGGACCATCATAATGTTATGGGAGGAGTCATTTTGTGAGTTTTGAGTGAAATCCAACGGCTAAAACAATGCAATACACCAACCAAACCATTTCAGAACGAACTTCGTACGAACATGAATTGTCCGATTTCATGGACCAATCGATATCATATTGAGTTCAAAACTTGGGGAACACAACAATATTGTGGGAGGAGATATTTGGTGGGTTTTGAGTGACATCCAATCTCTAGAACTATACAATGCCCCAACCACTCTATTTCAGAAAGAACTTCGTACAAACCTGAATTGTCCAATTGCATAGACCAATCGATATCAGATTGAGTCCAAAACTTGGGGAACAACATAATGTCGTGGGAGGAGTCATTTTGTGAGTTTTGAGTGAATTCTAATGGCTAAAACAATGCAATACACCAACCACTCCATTTCAGAACGAACTTTGTACGAACTTGAATTGTCCGATTTTATGGACCAATCAATATTGGATTGAGTCCAAAACTTGGGGAACATCATAATATGGGGGGAGGAGTCATTTGGTGAGTTTTGAGTGAAATCCAAAGGCTAAAACAATGCAATAAACCAACCACTCCATTTCATAATGAACTTCGTATGAACCTTAATTGTCCAATTTTGTTGACCAATCGATATCAAATTGAGTCCAAAACTTGGGGAACATCATAATATAGTGGGGGGAGTCATTTGGTGCGTTTTGAGTCAAATCCAATCTCTAGAACTATACAATACACCAATCACTCCATTTCAGAATAAACTTCGTGGAAACTTGAATTGTCCAATTTCAAGGACCAATTGATATCGGATTGAGTCCAAAACTTGGGGAACATCATAATGTTATGGGAGGAGTCATTTTGTGAGTGTTGAGAGAAATCCAACGGCTAAGACAATGGAATACACCAACCACTCCATTTCAGAACGAACTTTATACGAACCTGAATTGTCCGATTTCATGGACCAATCGATATCGGATTGAGTGCAAAACTTGGGGAACATCATAATATGGTGGGAGGAGTCATTTGGTGAGTTTTGAGTGAAATCCAATGGCTAAAACTATGCAATGCCCCAACCACTCCATTTCATAACGAACTTCGTACGAACGTTAAATTGACCAATCGATATCAGATTGAGTCCTAAACTTGGGGAACATCATAATATAGTGGGAGGAGTCATTTGGTGGGTTTTGAGCGAAATCCAATCTCTAGAACTATACAATAAACCCAATCACTCCATTTTAGAACGAACTTCGTACGAACTGAATTGTCCAATTTCAAGCACCAATCGATATCAGATTGAGTCCAAAACTTGGGGACCCTCATAATGTTATGGGAGGAGTCATTTTGTGAGTTTGAGTGAAATCCAACGGATAAAACAATGCAATACACCAACCAATCCATTTCTGGATGAACTTCGTACAAACCTAAATTGTCCGATTTTGTGGACCAATCCATATCGGATAGAGTCCAATACTTGGGGACATCATAATGTTCTGGGAGGAGTCATTTGATGGGTTTTGAGTGAAATCCAATCTTTAGAACTATACAACACACCAACCACTCCATTTCAGAATGGACTTCGTATGAACCTGAATTGTCTAATTTCATGGGCCAATCGATATCGGATTGAGTCCAAAACTTGGGGAACATCATAATGTTGTCTGAGGAGTCATTTTGTGAGTTTTGAGTGAATTCTAATAGCTAAAACAATGCAATACACCAACCACTCCATTTCAAAACGAACTTCATACGAACCTGAATTGTCCGATTTCATGCACCAATCGATACCGGATTGAGTCGAATACTTGGGGAGCATCATAATGTGGTGGGAGGAGTAATTTGGTGAGTTTTGAGTGAAATTCAGTGGCTAAAACTATGCAATACACCAACCACTCCATTTCATAGTGAACTTCTTACGAACCTGAATTGTCCGATTTCATGGAACAAACGATATCAGATTGAGTCCAAAACTTGGGGAACATTATAAAATGGTGGGAGGAGTCATTTGGTGAGTTTTGAGTGAAATCCAATGGCTAAAACTAAGCAATTCACCAACCACTGTATTTTATAACGAACTTCGTACGAACCATAATTGTCCAATTTCATTGGCCAATCGATATCAAAGTGAGTCTAAAACTTGGGGAACAACATAATATAGTGGGAGGAGTCATTTTGTGGGTTTTGAGTGAAATCCAATTTCTAGAACTATACAGTACACCAGCCTCTCCATTTCAGAATGAACTTCGTACGAACTTGAATTGTCCAATTCCATGGTCCAATCGATATCGGGTAGATTCCAGGGGAACGTCATAATATAGTGAGAGGAGTCATTTGGTGCGTTTTGAGTCATATCCAATTGCAAAAACTATGAAATACACAACCACTACATTAGAGAACGAACTTCGAACGAACATGAATAGTCCAATTTCTTAGACCAATCGATATCGAATTGAGCCCAAAACTTGGGGAACATCATAATATTGGGGATGAGTCATTTGGTGGTTTTTTAGGGAAATCCAATTGCAAAACTGTGAAATATACCAACCACTCTACTTGATAACGACCTTCGTACGAACATGAATATTCCAATTTCTTAGACCGATCAATATCGAATTCAGCCCTAAACTTGGGGAACATCATTATGTTGTGGGAGGAGTCATTTGGTGAGTTTTGAGTGAAATCCAATTGCTAAAACTATGCAGTATCACAACCACTGTATTTCAGAACGAACTTCGTACGAACCTGAATTATCCGATTTCATGGACCAATCGATATCGGATTGAGTCCTAAGCAGGGGGAACATCATAATGTTGTATGAGTAGACATTTGGAGGGTTCAGGTTGGTGTATTTCATTGTTCTAGCGATTGGATTTCACTCAAAACTCACCAAATGACTCCTCCCACAACATTATGATGTTCCA
>NC_034015.1:4564614-4569317 GCF_000346465.2 Prunus persica
TGTTGTCGGACAGGGAGCGGCCCCGGCCAGCCTTTCACCGGACAATGAATTGAACATGATAAGGTGGTAGGACATCGGTATGGAGTGTAGAGAGTGGTACAATGCCCTGTCTTCGTTACCGGATATAACTAAAACAACGCTAAATGTCGCCACCCACCAAAATTATGAGATGCACCAAGTTTTGGACTCCCTCCGAAATCGATTGATACATGAAGTCGGACAATAAGGGTTCATACGAAGTCTTGTTCTGAATCAGTGCGGTTGGTGTATTGCTTAGTTTGAGCGATTGGATTTCACTCAAAACTCACCAAATGACTCCTCCCTCAACATGATGATGTTCCCCAAGGTTTGGACTCAATCTGGTACCGATTGGTCCATGACACGGACAATTCAGGCTCGTACGAAGTAAATTCTAAAATGAAGTGGCTGGTGTATTGCATAGTTTTAGCGATTGGATTTTGCTCAATACTCACCAAATGACTCCCCCTACCATATTATGATGTTGCCCAAGTTTTGGAATCAATTCGATATCAATTGGTCCATGAATTCGAACAATTCAGGCTGCTACAAAGTTCGTTCTAAAATGAAGTGGTTGGTGTATTGCATAGTACTAGAGATGGGATATCACTCAAACCCACCAAATAACTCATCCCGCCATATTATGATGTTCCCCATGTTTTGGACTCAATCCGATATCGCTTGGTCCATAAAATTGGACAATTCAGGTTCATACGAAATTCGTTCTGAAATGGAGTGGTTTGTGCACTGTATAGTTTTAGAGATTGGATTTCACACAAAACCCACCAAATGACTCTTACCACAACATTATGATGTTCCCGAAGCTTTGGAATCAATCCGATACTGATTGGTCCATGAAATTGGACAGTTCAGGTTCGTAAGAAGTTCGTTCTGAAATGGAGTGGTTGGTGTATTGCGTAGTTCTAGAGATTGGATTTCACTCGAAATCCACCACATGACTCCTCCCACTATATTATGATGTTCCCCAAGTTTTGGACACAATCCGATATCCATTGGTCCATGAAATCGGACAATTCATAGTCGTACGAAGTTCGTTATGAAATGGAGCATTTGCTGTATTGCATAGTTTTCGCTGTTGGATATCACTCAAAACTCACCAAATGACTCCTTCCATCTATTATGATGTTCCCCAAGTTTTGGAACCAATCCGATATCGATTGATCCTCAAAATCGGACAATTCAGGTTCGTATGAAGTTCACTTTGAAATGGAGTGGTTGGTATATTGCATATTTGTGGAGATTGGATTTCTCTCAAAACCTTCCAAATGACTCCTCCCACTATATTATGATGTTCCCCATGTTTTGGAATGAATCCTATATCGATTAGTCCTCAAAATTGGGCAATTCAGGTTCATACGAAGTTCGTTCTGAATTGGAGTGGTTGGTGTATTGCATAGTTCTAGAGGTTGGATTTCGCACAAAACCCAGCAAATGACTCCTCCCACCATATTGTGATGTTCCCCAAGTTTTGGACTCAATCCGATATCGATTGGGCCAAGAAATCGGACTATTCATGTTCGTATGAAGTTCGTTCTCTAATGGAGTATTTGGTGTATTGCACATTTCTAAAGATTGGATTTCACTCAAAAAGGACAAGATGAATCCTCCCACCATATTATGATGTTCCCCAAGTTTTGGAATCAATCCGATATCAATTGGCCCACGAAATTGGACAATTCATGTTCGTACGAACTTCGTTCTGAAATGGAGAGGTTGGTGTATTGTGTAGTTGTAGAGATTGGATTTCATTCAAAACCCACCAAATGACTCCTCCCACCATATTATGATGTTCCCCAAGTTTTGGACTCAATCCGATGTCGATTGATCTAAGAAATTGGACAATTCAGATTCGTACGAAGTTCGTTTTGAAATGGAGTGATTAGTGTATTGCATAGTTCTAGAGTTTGGATTTCACTCAAAACCCAACAGATCACTCCTCCCCCCATATTGTGACGTTCTCCAAGTTTTGGACTCAGTCCGATATCCATTCGTCCAGGAAATCTGACAATTCAGAGTCGTACGAAGTTCGTTCTTAAATGGAGTGGCTGGTGTATTTCATAGTTTTAGCCATTGGATATCACTCAAAACTCACAGAATGACTCCTCCCACCATATTGTGATGTTCCTCCAAGTTTTGGGCTCAATCCGATATCGATTGGTCCAAGAAATTGGACTATTCATGTTCATACGAACTTCGTTCTCTAATGGAGGTGTATTGCATAGTTTTGCTCAAAACTCCCCAAATGACTCCAACCACCACATTATGATGTTCCCCAAGTTTTGGGCTCAATCCGATATCGATTGGTCCATGAAATTGGACAATTCAGTGTCGTACGAATTTCGTTATGAAATGGAGTGGTTGGTGAATTGCATAGTTCTAGGGATTGGATTTCACTCAAAACCCACCAGATGACTCCACCCACCATATTATGATGTTCCCCATGTTTTGGACTGAATCCGATATCGATTGGTGCATGAAATTGGAATATTTAGTTTCGTATGAAGTTCATTCTAAAACGGAGTGGATGGTGTATTGCAAAGTTTTAGCCATTGGATATCACTCAAAACTCACCAAATGTCTCCAGGCACCATCTTATGTTATTCCCCAAGTTTTGGACTCAATCCGATATCGATTGGTCCAAGAAATCAGACAATTCAGAGCCGTACAAAGTTCGTTCTAAAACGGAGTGGTTGGTCTATTGCGTAGTTTTAGCCTTTGGATTTGACTCAAAACCTACCAAATGACTCCTCTCACAACATTATGATGTTCCCCAAGTGTTGGACTCAATCCGTTATCTAATGGTCCATGAAATCGCACAATTCAGGTTCGTACGAAGGTCGTTCTGAAATGGAGTGGTTGATGTATTGCATAGTTTTAACCATTGGATTTCGTTCAAAACTTTCCAAATGACTCCCCCCACCAAATTATGATGTTCCCCAAGTTTTGGGCTTGATCTGATATAGATTGGTCCAAGAAATTGGACTATTCATGTTCGTACAACGTTCGTTCTCTAATGGAGTGGATGGTGTATATCATAGTTTTAGCGATTGGATTTCACTCAAAACCCTCAAGATGACTCTAACCACCATATTATGATGTTCCCCAGGCTTTGAACTCAATCCGATATGCATTTGTCCATGAAATCGGACAATTCAGAGTTGTACGAAGTTCGTTCTAAAATGGAGTGGTTGGTGTATTGCGTAGTTCTAGAGATTGGATTTCACTCAAAACTCACCAAATGACTCCTCCCGCAACATTATGATGTTCCCCAAGTTTTAGACTCAATCCGATATCGATTGGTTCATGAAATTGGGCAATTCAGGTTCGTATGAAGTTCGTTATGAAATGCAGTCGTTGGTGTATTGCATAGTTGTAGAGATTGGATTTTACTCAAGACTCACCAAATGACTCCTGTTCCCCAAGTTTTGGACTCAATCTGAGATCGATTGGTTCATGAAATTGGACAATTTAGGTTCGTACGAAGTTCGTTCTGAAATGGAGTGCTTGGTGTATTGCACAGTTTTAGAGATTGGATTTCAGTCAAAACCCACTAGATGACTCCTCCCACCATATTATGATGTTCCCCAAGTTTTGGACTCAATCCGATATCGATTGGTCCAGGAAACCAGGTGATTTAGAGTCGTACGAAGTTCGTTTTGAAATGGAGTGGCTGGTGTATTGTATAGTTCTAGAGCTTAGATTTCACTCAAAACTCACCAAATGACTCCTGGCATAACATTATGTATTCCCCAAGTTTTGGGCTCACTCCGATATGGATTGGTCCATGAAAACGGACAATTCAGGTTCATACGAAGTTTGTTATGAAATGGAGTGGTTGGAGTATTGCATAGTTCGAAATATTGGATTTCACTCAAAACCCACCAGATGACTCCTCCCACAACATTATGATGTTCCCCAAGTTTTGGACTCAATCCGATATTGAGTGGTCCATGAAAATGTACAATTCAGGATCGTACGAATTTTGTTTTAGCCATTGGATTTCACTCAAAACTAACCAAATGACTCCTCCCACAACATTAGGATATTCCCCAAGTTTTGGAATCAATCCGATACCGATTGGTTCATGAAATTGGATAATTCAGGTTCGTGCGAAGTTCGTTCTGAAATGGAGTGGTTGGTGTATTGTATAGTTTTAGAGATTGGATTTCACTCAAAACCCACCGGATGACTCCTCTGACCATATTATGATGTTCCCCAAGTTTTGAACTAAATCCAATATCGTTTGGTCCATGAATCAGGTGATTTAGAGTCGTACGAAGTTCGTTCTAAAATGGAGTGGTTGGTGTATTGCATTGTTATAGCCATTGGATTTCACTCAAAACTCACAAAATGATTCCTCCCATAACAATTTGATGATCGACAAGTTTTGGACTCAATCCAATATCGATTGGTCCATGAAATTGGACAATTCCGAGTCGTACGAAGTTCGTTTTAAAATAGAGTGGTTGGTGTATTGCATAGTTCTGGAGATTGGATTTCGCTCAAAACTCACCAAATGACTCCTCCCACAACATTATGATGTTCCCTAAGTTTTGGACTCAATCCAATATCGATTGGTTCATGAAATTGGACAATTCAGGTTCGTACGAAGTTCGTTATGGAATGGAGTCGTGGAGCTACACCATAGTTTTAGAGATTGGATT
>NC_034015.1:4572147-4580495 GCF_000346465.2 Prunus persica
CAAATCGATGTCGTATTGAGCCCAAAACTTGGGGAGCATCATAATATGGTGGGAGGAGTCATTTGGTGAGTTTTGAGCAAAATCCAATTGCTAAAACTATGCAACACACCAACCACTCCATTAGAGAACGAACTTCGTATGAACATGAATAGTCCAATTTCTTGGATCAATCGATATCAGATGGACCCCAAAACTTGGGGAACATCATAATATGGCGGGAGGAGTCATTTGGTGGGTTTTGAACGATATCCAGTGGCTAAAACCATGCAATACACTAACCACTCCAATTCTAACAGAACTTCGTACGAACCTGAATGTTCTAATTTCATGGACCAATCGATATCGGATTGAGTCCAAAACTTGGAGAACATCATAATATGGCGGGATGAGTCATTTGGTGGGTTTTGAGCGATATCCAATAGCTAAAACTATGCAATACACCAACCACTCCAATTCTAACCGAACTTCGTACGAACCTGAATGATCTGATTACATTGACCAATCGATATCGGATTGAGTCCAAAACTTGGGGAACATTATTATATTGTGGGAGGAGTCATTTGATGGGTTTCGAATGAAATCCAATCTTTAGAACTATACAATACACCGACCACTCCATTTCAGAACGAACTTCGTACAAACCGGAATTATCTAATTTTATGGACCAATCGATATTGTAATGAGTCCAAAACTTGGGGAACATCATAAAGTTGTGTGAAGGAGTCATTTTGTGAGTTTTGTGTGAAATCCAATGGCTAAAGCATTGCAATACATCGACCACTCCATTTCAAAACGAACTTCGTACGAATTTGAATTGCCTGATTTCATGGACCAATCGATATCAGACTGAGTCCAAAACTTGTGGAACATCATAATATGGTGGGAGGAGTCTTTTGGTTAGTTTTGAGTGAAATCCAATTTCTAAAACGATGCAATACACCAACCACTCCATTTCAGAACGAACTTCGTATGAACCTCAATTGTCCAATTTCATGGACCAATAGATATAGGATTGAGCCAAAAACTTGGGGAACATCATAATATAGAGGGAGGAGTCATTTGGTGGGTTTTGAGTGAAATCCAATTGCAAAAACTATGAAATACACCAACCACTCCACTAGAGAACGAAGTTCGTAAGAACCTGAACTGTCTGATTTCATGGACCAATCGATATTGGATTGAGTCCAAAACTTGGGGAACATCATAATATAGTGGGAGGAGGCATTTGGTGGGTTTTGAGTGAAATCCAATCTCTAGAACTATACAATACACCAACCACTCCATTTCAGAACAAACTTCGTACGTACCTGAATTGTCCAATTTCATGGACCAATCGATATTGGATTGAGTCCAAAACTTGGGGAACGTCATAATGTTGTGGGAGGAATCATCTTGCGAGCTTTGAGCGAAATCCAACAGCTAAAATAATGCAAAACACCAACTACTCCATTTTAGAACGAACTTCGTACAAACCTGAATTGTCCTATTTCAAGGACCAATCGATATCGGATTGAGTCCAAAACTTGGGGAACATCATAATATGGTGGGTTTTGAGTGAAATTCAATCTCTAGAACTATGCAATACACCAACCACTCTATTTCAGAACGAAATTCGCACGAGTCTAAATTCTCCAATTTCATGGACCAATCAATCTGATTGAGTCCAAAACTTGGGGAAGATCGTAATGTGGTGGAAAGAGTCATTTTGTGAGTTTTGCGTGATATCCAATGGCTAAAACAATTCAATACACCAACCACTCAATTTCAAAACGAATTGCATACGGACATGAATTATCCAATTTCATGGACCAATCGATATAGGATTGAGTCCAAAACATGGGGAACATGATAATATTGTGGGATGAGTCATTTAGTGGGTTTTGAATGAAATCCAATCTCTAGAACTATACAATACACCAACCACTCCATGTCAGAATGAACTTCGTACAAACCTGAATTGTTCAATTTCATGGACCAATTGATATCGGATTTAGTCCAAAACTTGGGGAACAACAAAATATTGTGGGAGGAGTCATTCGGTGGTTTTTGAGTGAATCCAATTTCTAAAACTATGCAATACACCAACCACTCCATTTCAGGACGAACTTTGTACGAGCCTGAATTGTCCGATTTCATGGACTAATCGATATCGGATTGAGTCCAAAACTTGGGGAATCTCATGATATTGTCGGAGGAGTCGTTTGGTGGGTTTTGAGTGAAATGCAATCTCTAGAACTATACATTACACCACCCACTCTATTTCAGAATGAACTTCGTACGAACTTGAATTGTCCAATTTCATGGCCCAATCGATATCGGATTGATTCCAAAACTTTGGGGACATCATAATGTTGTAGGAGGAGTCATTCTGTGAGTTTTGAGTGAAATCCAATGGCTGAAACACTGCAATACACCAACCACTCCATTTCAGAATGAACTTTGTACGAACCTGAATTGTACGATTTCATGGACCAATCAATATTGGATTGAGTCCAATACTTGGGGAATATCATAATATTGTGGGAGGAGACATTTGGTGGGTTGTGAGTGAAATCCAATCTGTAGAACTATACAAGACACCAAACACTCCATTTTAGAACGAACTTCGTACGAACCCGAATTGTTCATGGACCAATCAATATCGTAATACTATGGGAGGAGTCATTGGTGGGTTGGGAAATCCAATTGGAAAAACTGTGAAACATACCAACCACTCCACTTCATAACGAACTTCGTACGAACATGAATCGTCCAATTTCTTGGAAAAATCGATATCAGATTGAGTCCGAAACTTGAGGAACATCATAATATGGTGGGAGGAGTCATTTGGTGGGTTTTGAGTGAAATCCAATTGCTAAAACTATGCAATACACCAACCACTCCATCTCAGATTGAACTTTATACGAACCTCAATTATCCGATTTCATGGACCAATCGATATCGGATTGATTCAAAAACTTGGGGAACATCATAATGTTGTATGAGGAGTCATTTGGAGAGTTTTGAGTGAAATCCAAGTGCAAGAAATATGTAAGACACAAACCACTCCATTTCATAACGAACTTCATAGGAACCTAAATTCTCCAATTTCTTGGACTAATCGATATCAGATTTCCCACCATATTACGGTGTTCCCAAAGTTTTGGACTCAATCCGATATCGATTGGTCCATGAAATCGGACAATTCAGGTTCGTAAGAAGTTCGTTCTAAAATGGAATGGTTGGTGTATTGCATATTTCTAGAGATTGGATTTCACTCAAAACTAGCCAAATGACTCCTCCCACCATATTACGGTGTTCCCCAAGTTTTTGAATGAATTCGATATCGATTGGTCCATGAAATCGGACGATTCAAAGTTCGGACGTAGTTCGTTTTGAAATGGAGTGGTTGGTGTATTGCGTAGTTCTTGGGATTGGATTTCAATCACAACCCCCCAAATGACTCCTTCCGCCACATTATGACGTTCCCCAAGTTTTGTGCTCAATCTGATATCAATTGGCCCATGAAATCGGTCAGTTCAGAGTCGCACGAAGTTTGTTCTGAAATGGAGTGGTTGATGTATTGCATACCTCTAGAGATTGGATTTCACTCAAAACCCACCAAATTTCTCCTGCCACCATATTATGATGTTCCCCAAGTTTTGGACTCAATCCGATATCGATTATTCCCTGACATCGGATAATTCAGGTTCGTACGAAGTTCGTTCTGAAATGGAGTGGTTGGTATATTGCATAGTTGTAGAGATTGGATTTCACTCACAACCTGCCAAATGGCTCCTCCCCCCATGTTATGTTGTTCCGCATGTTTTGGGCTCAATCCGATATCGATTGGTCAAAGAAATCAGACAATTCAGCTTCGTACGAAGGTCGTTTTGAAATGGAGTGGTTGGTGTGTTTCCTAGTTCATATTGGATTTCACTCAAAGCCCACCAAATGTCTCCTCCAACCATATTGTGACGTCCCCCAAGTTTTGGTATCAATTCGACATCGATTGGTTCTCGAAATTGGACAATTCAAGTTCGTACGAAGTTCGTTCTGAAATGGAGTGGTTGGTGTATTGCATAGTTCTAGAGATTGGATTTCACTCAAAACCCACCAAATGACTCCTCCCACCATATTATAATGTTCTCCCAAATTTGGGACTCAATCTGATATCGATTGGTCCATGAAATTGGACAATTCAGGTTCATACGAAGTTTGTTCTGAAATGGAGTGGTTGGTGTATTGCATATTTGTAGAGATTGGATTTCACTAAAAACCAACCAAATGACTCCAACCACCATATTATGATGTTCCCCAAGTTTTGGACTCAATCCGATATCGATTGGTCCATGAAATCGAACAATTCAGGTTTGTACGAAGTTCGTTCTGAAATGGAGTGGTTGGTGTGTTAGTATGAAATTTGTATTGTCATTTCCTAGACTTTAGCATAGGTGAAAAATTAGTGTGTGAAGAATTGTTACTGGATGTTTTGGCACAACTCGTTCAATCCCATACTTCCGAGGCATGACTTGACCGATATGAGAAATTGATTTCTGGTAAATCATGACATAATCGTGCATTCATTATAGGGTTCCTAATTGGACTTATTTTCACTCAAAGTATTTTTATCTTTATCTTATTTTTAAGAGGATTAGATTTTATCTCTTGAGATTACTTTCCTACTTGATTGGTCTAATTAGTTTGTTTTAGGAGATATTGTTTCTCCCACAAAGATTGGTTGTTTAGCATCGTCATTTAGAGTCCATACTAGATCAAAATTGATATTCATCATTGACACTATTTGTAGTCTCATGTTTGGTGTCATTACAGGAAGTTGATATTGAATCAAAGTTATTATTCATAATGGCACAGTAGTGTGTCTTTTGTTTTGACGTGATTGACTTGAGTCCATATGGGATCAAGTTTGAGAATCACATTTGAATAGAATTGTCAGACTATTGGGTTTCTCTCTTACTAGAGATAACCTGCTTTGAATAAAACGTGGGTCTTGATTTTCACATATGCAGCTTTCGACATTTTCGTTTTTGTATAGATTGGATTTTTAAGAAAAATCTCCTGCGCATATTTTTTAGATAAGTCATCAAGTGTTCTTTGTTTACTTGGTGATTTATCAAACACTTTAATCATTCATATTGCATTTATTTGCATTGTTAGGTGACTCATACGGTTGAGGGCACCAAGACCGTGGTGGCGGTTTTCCTCCGGCAAGCTTGAAGCAATTGTGGCCAATATCGCGTTCAACATAAGGAGTGTCGAAGATCATCCCATGATAGATGTTGATTTATGAAGAAGTCGGAAAACATTATCTAGAATGTGTCTAGGATAAGTGTGTGAGTACTTCTTGTAATCATCGTTCTATAGTGGATTTGTGTTGGACTGAGAAGTCCCGTGGATTTTCCCCAAAGGTGGGGTTTTACCACGTAAAATAATTCTCTGCGTGTTCTTTAATTTTATGCTCAGCATGTTTCAGGATTGATAAGCCATATCAATCCTGCTACTGAGGTTTATTTTTACTTATTTGCTTATAATCTTAAATTGGCCTATTCACCCTCCTCTAGGCATTTTTAGTCATCCTACAGGTATTCACAGTATTGCATAGTTTTATCCATTTGATTTCACTCAAAACCCACCAAGTCAGTCCTCCCCCCATATTATGATGTTCCCCAAGTTTTGGACTCAATCCGATATCATTTGGTCCATGAAATCGGACAATTCAGATTCGTACGAAGTTCGGTTCTTTAATGAGTGTTAGTGTATTGGCATAGGTTCTAGAGATTGATTCACTCAACACAGATGACTCTCCTCATATATATTATGACGTTCCCCAAGTTTTGGACTCAATCCGATATCGATTGGTCCATGAAATCGAACAATTTAGGTTCGTACGAAGTTCATTCTGAAATGGAGTGGTTGGTGTATTGCATAGTTTTAGCCATTTGATTTCACTCAAAACCAAATAACTGACTCCTCCCACCATATTATAATGTTCCCCAAGTTTTGTACTCAATCTGATATCAATTGGCCCATGAAATCGAACAATTCAGGTTCGTACGAAGTTCGTTCTTTAATGGAGTGGTTGGTGTATTGCATAGTTTAAGAGATTTAATTTCACTCAAAATCCACCAGATCACTCCTCCCAACATATTATGATGTTTCCCAAGTTTTAGAATCAATCCGAATTGATTGGCCCACGAAATTGGACAATTCAGGTTCGTACGAATTTCGTTATGAAATGGAGTGGTTGGTGTATTTCCAAGTTCAGATTGGATTTCACTCAAAACCCACCGAATGTCTCCTCCCACCACATTATGATGTTCCCTAAGTTTTGAACTCAATCCGATATCGACTGGTCCATCAAATCGGACAATTCTGGTTCGTACGAAGTTCGTTCTGAAATGGGGTGCTTGGTGTGCTGCATAGTTCTAGAGATTGGATTTCACTCAAAACCCACCAAATGATTCCTCCCACCATATTATGATGTTCCCCAAGTTTTGGACTCAATCCAATATCGATTGGTCCCTGAAATCAGACAATTCAAAGTCATACGAAGCTCGTTCTGAAATGGAGTGGTTGGAGTATTGCATAGTTTTAGCCATTGGATTGAGCTCAAAACTCACCAAATGAGTCCTCCCACCATATTTTGATGTTCCCCAAGTTTTGGGCTTAATCCGATATCCATTGGTCCAAGAGATTGGACTATTCATGTTTGTTCTCTAATGAAGTGGTTGGTGCAGTGCATAGTTTTAGCAATTGGATTTCACTCAAAACTCACCAAATGACTCCTCCCACAACATTATGATGTTCCCCAAGTTTTGGACTCAATCCGATATGAATTGGTCCAGGACAATTAAGAGTCGTACGAAGTTCGTTCTGAAATGGAGTGGTTGGTGCATTGCATACTTCTACAGATTGGATTTCGCTCAAAACCCACCAAATGTCCCCTCCCACCCCATTATGATGTTCCCCAAGTTTTGGACTCAATCCGATATCGATTGGTCCATGAAATCGAACAATTTAGGTTCGTACGAAGTTCATTCTGAAATGGAGTGGTTGGTGTATTGCATAGTTTTAGCCATTTGATTTCACTCAAAACCAAATAACTGACTCCTCCCACCATATTATAATGTTCCCCAAGTTTTGTACTCAATCTGATATCAATTGGCCCATGAAATCGAACAATTCAGGTTCGTACGAAGTTCGTTCTTTAATGGAGTGGTTGGTGTATTGCATAGTTTAAGAGATTTAATTTCACTCAAAATCCACCAGATCACTCCTCCCAACATATTATGATGTTTCCCAAGTTTTAGAATCAATCCGAATTGATTGGCCCACGAAATTGGACAATTCAGGTTCGTACGAATTTCGTTATGAAATGGAGTGGTTGGTGTATTTCCAAGTTCAGATTGGATTTCACTCAAAACCCACCAAATGTCTCCTCCCACCACATTATGATGTTCCCTAAGTTTTGAACTCAATCTGATATCGACTGGTCCATCAAATCGGACAATTCTGGTTCGTACGAAGTTCGTTCTGAAATGGGGTGCTTGGTGTGCTGCATAGTTCTAGAGATTGGATTTCACTCAAAACCCACCAAATGATTCCTCCCACCATATTATGATGTTCCCCAAGTTTTGGACTCAATCCAATATTGATTGGTCCCTGAAATCAGACAATTCAAAGTCATACGAAGCTCGTTCTGAAATGGAGTGGTTGGAGTATTGCATAGTTTTAGCCATTGGATTGAGCTCAAAACTCACCAAATGAGTCCTCCCACCATATTTTGATGTTCCCCAAGTTTTGGGCTTAATCCGATATCCATTGGTCCAAGAGATTGGACTATTCATGTTTGTTCTCTAATGAAGTGGTTGGTGCAGTGCATAGTTTTAGCAATTGGATTTCACTCAAAACTCACCAAATGACTCATCCCACAACATTATGATGTTCCCCAAGTTTTGGACTCAATCCGATATGAATTGGTCCATGACATCGGACAATTAAGAGTTGTACGAAGTTCGTTCTGAAATGGAGTGGTTGGTGCATTGCATACTTCTACAGATTGGATTTCACTCAAAACCCACCAAATGTCTCCTCCCACCACATTACGATGTTCCCCAAGTTTTGGACTCAATCTGATATCGATTGGTCCATCAAATTGGACAATTGAGGTTCGTACGAAGTTCGTTCTGAAATGGAATGGTTGGGGAATTGCATATTTCTTAGACACTTCAATTTCACTCCAAACCTCACCAAATGACTCCTCCCCACCATATCATGATGTTCCCCAAGTTTTGGACTCAATCCGATATCGATTGGTCCATGAAATTGGACAATTCAGGTTTGTACGA